>NC_072465.1:30219930-30239930 GCF_027596085.1 Anoplopoma fimbria | reverse complement strand
GGCGTAGGCCTGTTTCCTCGGCTCCGTCACCGTGTACTGAGGGGGAACGAGAACAAAACGCTTTGGGTCACAATTTATATCAAAACATTCAAAAAGAGAGACGATTGTCTAAAGAGGGAATGTTAAAAGTAAGCTTCATATTCTGGCCTGAAATACCAACTCAACTAGATTTCATTAGATTCTGTTTTATTCTGAACGTCTGCTGAGATCAAGAGATAGAGATAGAGAGATATATATATATATTTTTTTTTTTTATGGAGTTCTTCAGAAGATCACACACGTTATGTCCATGACATCGTGTTTCTATTTATTCATGTCGCTCTTTTAAAGCAGCACATAATGAACAGCTGAGTCATGAAGTTTAACGAGGAGTTATCTTTACGATTCCTCTTCATTCATAACAACCTGAATAAAAAGGCAGCTGGCTGGAGGGAGACGGCACCAATGTTTCCTTGCTGTTGACCTGCTGTTGACCTGCTGTGGGACTAATAAAGATCATCTTATCTTATATTCAAGATAATTTACAGTAAATATCACAATATTTAACATGCGTTTCCGGTTTTAAAAGTCCAAACGTCAGCAGACATCAGGTTCTACTCTCATCAAGGTTTGTTTACCTGATGAAACGCTTTCTGTCGGGACTCGGTGTCTCTGACATCATCATCTTTGACGTTATGATTCATGTTGAGTCAATGAAAGTCACGTCCTGTGACTCCATCATGTGGTGCATTCAGTGTGTGAGGTGGTAGAAGTGCCGCTTTCTGCTTTCACAATATATTATTTTCATATTTTAATGCGATATGTAGTTTATTTAGTAGGATTTTTTTCTAAATATGAATTTCTGGATGCTGTGAATCGATTCAGAATCTTGATTCTCACATAAATAAAGTCTGAATCAGGTGTCGCTGTTAAATCTCATCAGCTGCGTCTCCGTCTCTCACCTTCAAAGCCACTGCAGACAGCAGAGACACGGCGAAGGCGATGGGCAGGTGAAACCTCAGACGCTTCCCCAGCATCCCCCTCATCATCGGCTTTGGCAGAGACATGATGATCACCTGCAGGGAAAAACAGAGAAATGAAGCTCCATTTATTGAGCGATCTCTGGAGACAATATGCAGACTGCACCCGACACAAACTGTCCTCTGCTGAGAAAGACAAAGTCAGACTGGAAGAAGGTTCTCTGGGTTTTCTGTGTGGAACAAACTGACTCAGTCGCTCTTCAAATAAACGGAGAAGTGAAGAGTTGAGAGGGACGAGTTCTAGTTCAAACACTTCAGATCGACCAATACTGGATTTATGATATCAATATCTAAGTTTTACTTTATTCTAAAAATGTCCCGATGTCTGTCTCTACATTATGTCTAGTATTCACATAACTTGTACTTACACTCTGCACTTTTATGTATAAATATACAAGTAAAATACTTGACCTGCTACAGTTCATACTGTATTAGCATATTCATTAGACACTGTCATACTATTAATACTTCTCAAACTGTGTACATATGGAGCATTCATATCTACCCCTAATGTTTAGTATTATTATTAGTATTATATGTATAAATACCACTAGATGTTTGTACTCTGCACTTTACTGCGTTTACACTTCTGGTTAGATGCTGAACTGCTGTCGTCTGTGTATTTAAAGTCAATAAAGTTGAATCTAATCTAAACAGAGGAAATTATTTTTGAGTGGAAAAAGGCTGGTGAGTTTCTTCAAGTCATTTCAAAGAGGGTCTGTTAGACGGTCAGAGTTAGTCCAGTTTAACCTGCAGGAGTTTGACGTGAAAATCTAAAACGTCTCCTTCTGTCTGCAGAAACGACTGAAGCCTCCATCAAACCAAAGAATCAGATTCATGTCTGAAGAGACGCTCAGAGACACTCAAGGACAGCCAGAGAAAATCCTTCTGACTGCTTCAAGAGTCCAACAGGAGAGAATGTGTTGAGAGCAAGCTAGTCCGAACCAGAACCTTAGCGTCCTCTGTCCGACTGTGGTAAAGACAGAGCTGAAGGTCATCATTAAAATGATCAGTTAGAACAGTGAGACGGTAAACTTTCAATCAACTCAACCCAACACACGACAGACAGGTTTCAGCGTTTAAAGCGGATATGTATTGGAATGTTAAAACAGGACACAGAGGTCAGGCTGCGGCCCTAAAGGTCAGACAGGAGGAGGACCGTGTGACTGACGAGGTGACAACACAACGTCTCAGAGACCCGGGACCTCAGGGACCGAGTCCTGAACCCTCTGTGTTCAGACACCATGGTCCTCCCTCATCAGCTGTCTGTTAGCTGTGTGCTAGCTGTGTGTTAGCTGTGTGTTAACTGTGTGCTAGCTGTCTGTTAGCTGTGTGCTAGCTGTGTGTTAACTGTGTGTTAGCTGTGTGCTAGCTGTCTGCTAGCTGTGTGTTAACTGTGTGTTAGCTGTGTGCTAGCTGTCTGCTAGCTGTGTGCTAGCTGTCTGCTGTGTTAACTGTGTGTTAACTGTGTGCTAGCTGTCTGTTAACTGTGTGCTAGCTGTGTGTTAACTGTGTGTTAACTGTGTGTTAGCTGTGTGTTAACTGTGTGCTAGCTGTCTGTTAGCTGTGTGCTAGCTGTGTGTTAGCTGTCTGTTAGCTGTCTGTTAACTGTGTGTTAGCTGTGTGTTAACTGTGTGCTAGCTGTGTGTTAGCTGTGTGTTAGCTGTGTGTTAACTGTGTGCTAGCTGTGTGTTAGCTGTCTGTTAGCTGTGTGCTAGCTGTCTGTTAGCTGTGTGTGCTAGCTGTCTGTTAGCTGTGTGCTAGCTGTCTGTTAGCTGTGTGTGCTAGCTGTCTGTTAGCTGTGTGTGCTAGCTGTCTGTTAGCTGTGTGATAGCTGTCTGTTAGCTGTGTGATAGCTGTCTGTTAGCTGTGTGTGCTAACTGTGTGCTAGCTGTCTGTTAGCTGTCTGTTAACTGTGTGCTAGCTGTGTGTTAACTCATATCAACAGAACAGAGTCAGGGCAGTGCTAACAGGTGTAGCAGTGCTAACATGTAGCAGTGCTAACATGTAGCATAGTCAGGGTCAGAGTCAGTAGCTAGCTTCCTGTCGTCACATTGAGACTCTGTCAGAATGTAACAAATGAAGAGCTTAGCCTCCATTAGCATTCAGCTAGTTAGCTCGTTCAGCTAGTCAGCTCGTTCAGATCAGGTAATAAACACATGAAAGCGGACAGGCTCACGCGGAGAACACTCACAGGTTCGATGTCGACCTTCACACGCAGCTCAGCACAAGACGCTCTGTACGGCAGCCAGCGAGGGACAAACCTAACGCTCTGTACGGCAGCCAGCGAGGGACAAACGCGAAGTCAGGGAAGTGACGTCACGGAAACCTCAGAAGCGCAAGTTACTGTATATTAATATTAATATAGATTAATATTAATATACAGTAATATTAATATAGATTAATATAGATTAATATTGAGTCTAACACCACGATCAATATGAGCTGGTTTTAATTACTTTAAAACTAAATAATAAATTAATATAATTAATAAAGAAGCCTTTATGTTAACAAATGAAAATCCACAATAATGTATTTAATGAGTTACAGAACCAGTCAAACGTGTGTTCACACCTTCTCCTTCCACTGCTTATAATAATCTAAAATATAAATCATATTCTGCTTTGTTCAGCATTTGTTTGTTTAACACATAATTCCATATGTGTTCCTTCATAGTTTGGATGTCTTCAATATTTGTTTATTGCTCATTTGCTTATTTATAATACTTATTTTGATTTTGTTTTTATTATGCGTCTTGTTTGCACTGTCCTCTCTGCTGCTGTCATCCTGTAAATGTGGGACTAATAAAGGATTATCTTATCTTATCTTATCTTATCTTATCTTATCTTATCTTAGAGTAGAAGTATAAAGCAGCATAGAATGGAAATACTCAAGTACAGAAGAAGTACCTGAGAATTGTACTTAAGTACTAAAGTGAAAGTACTGATTTACTAACACGTTCTCCTGTTGTAGTAACAGAGTCCAACGACCAGAGGGAGGCAGAGCGACGCTCACCTCACCGAGGCGCTACTCTTATTTATTAGCATTATTTATTATTATTATTTTATTTATTAGCATTATTCATTATTATTATTTTTTATTATTATTTTATTTGTATTTGTATTTATTTTAATATTATTTATTGGAATAGTCTCTTTCTCTCTATCTCTGTCTGGTTTTTAGTTTTTATAACTGCTTTAAACACCTTAACAATCCAAAGAGTTTCTTCACCAATATACTTGATTTTTTTTAAATCAAACTGATTCTAGATTATGTTAATATATCTAAAAAATAACTCATTTACTTCCAATAAATGTGGTAAAACGGATGAATCCTCTTGTGCAAATATTTGATAGATAATAAAAAAACAAAACACAAAATGCCGTTAGTGAACATTCATGAAATGAATATTTTGTTCTCACTCAGACCGGTTTTGTTATCATATTTTATTATACAAAATACTGCAGACTGTTTACAGATGAATGGATAAGCTTTGCTACAGATACTCAGTAAATAAAAACCTTAAACCATTGAAACACAGAAGAAACAAACAACAAGAGCAAAGATGAAACTCCATCCGTCCTGAACTTCACCTTCTGTTCCATAAAGTGCATTTTAATCAGCTGAAGCATAAACTTCTTTATTTAGAGACAACATTTAATCGGCTCCACACACAAACAGAATTTATTTAGAACTCAGAATGCTGCAGGATAAATATTAATCACTATTATCGCATGAAAACCTCGTATCAGCAGAATGTCAGCTTCTTTCATCTGCAGATTAGAGATGACTCGACGTTTTGTTTTTAGGTGAATTGTGTCTATATTCAATATGGAGCTCCATAAGAAAATCTACTATTCATTCACTCAGACTGAATGTAGGCAGGTTTTCTGTGCTTATATTATTACTGATGTCGGTCAACACTAAAATATCTCATCTGTGAGATGGATTGTCATGAATCTTTGTGCAGACGTTCATGTTCCTCAGAGGATGAACCCCACTGACTCCTCTGACTCTTCCTGCAGGTTTGACGTCGAGGTTTTGAGTGAAATGTCTGGACGACTGTTAGACGATGTCCCTCTCAGGAGGATCCTTTCATCAGGTCAACATTTAAATGTGTCCAATACTTCCCATCAGCCTCAGCTGCACTTTGTGTTTAAGTCTAATTAACAAACATTAGCAAAAAGTCAGAAGTGAGATGTTGACCGTTACACCTTCTAAAGCATGTTAGCACTGTCACTGTGAGCGTGTTAGCATGCTGATGCTAACATTAAGCTGTAATGTAGAATATATGTATTTATTGTGTTTACATCATAAACTGTCCTTTCAACAACATGAAGGATGAAGAGGAAACCTGCTGCTGTCGTCACCGACACTAGAGGAAGAAGAATACTGGATGGAAACTTTAACATTAAAATCAATCGAGCTGAACTTATTTATGGATGTTGAACTTCATCAGACAGTAAATATCGCTGCTTTTCTCCTGATTCCACCAGAAGAAAACACAACATTTCCAATCGGAGGCTGACTGACTGTCACTTCTTTAAGTGTCCAGTTTTAACATAAACTTAACTGATAAACAAATATCAGCAATAATGTACTTTTTGTTGTCAGCTGATATTCATCTTGGGATGTAACAGGTGTGTGTGTCTACATTAAATACCAGGAGAGTCACATGAGTCTGCTAAATGACTGTAATGTAATGTAATGTAATGTAATGTAATGAGTGTGTTTGACAGTGAAAAACACAGTTCAGATGATAAAAGAACAAAATAAAATCTGCCTGAAAAACAAGGAAGTAATCAGGTTTTTGGCTGGAAAGATAATTAAAGCAACATTTCTCTTCTTCAGAATCTGGACTCACACAAAGATTCATTCTTCTTTTCTTTCTTTGCTCATTATTCAGACTTTTTATCCAACATAAAACACCCAAATGAAACTCCATTATGATTATTTAGTGTGTCCATTTTTTCTTTCTTTGTTAAATATTTCCTTCCTTCAATGTTCAGAAATACAGAGATGTCTCTGTATCAATCCAGTAAAAAAAGATATGCATACTGATCCATCAAAACAAAGTCAGTCTTCTGATCAATAATTAGATCATAATGTCTCATAGTAGCTCATCCTTCAATCGTTCATCAGTTTATATTCATTATGTATAAGTTTGTTTCATGAGCAGTAAACAGTCGGTGGAGCTTAAGTCCGTAAACGAGGATCATGGTTCAGGTTCTCCAGAAGAAAACATCTGTTTGTCCTCACATCCATCCTCAGAGAGACTCTCACAACGCTTTTACCTTCCACTTGGTAACAAGGTTGATTAAAGCTTCAAAAAATAACGTTTGTCATATTTGATCAAACTGTCAAATAATCTGTGAAACAATCTGGTTCTTCTGCCTCCTTTAACTGCTCCATATCAGGCCACGCACCGAAGAAGAACGACCAATCAGAATGGAGGTGGGGGTAGTGGGGGGATCTCGCATCATCAGGAAGGTTTATTGGGTTGCTGCTGGGTCGAACCATCATGATACTGGAGGGTGCTGTCATGGACTGTTTCTAAGAAGTGGACGTAGTCATCATGAAGAGTTCGGTGATTTCGCTGTCTTCATCTTGTTTGTTTTTTTGCCACCAGTGGAGAGGAAGTGACCATATATGGACTGAGGAGGAGTGACGTAGAGACGCCGTATACGTCTCTGGTGTGGACCTGTCAATCAGTGTGTAGCCCCGCCCTAAAGCATCCCCTGCTTTATGGTCTGTTTGACTCTAAATGGAGCATCATTTACTAAATGAACATCATGCTGTATTGAAGAAGACTTGAAACTAGAGATTGAGACCATAAACTCATGTTTACAATGTTTACTGAGGGAATAAATCAAGAGAGAAGTAGAGTCATTTTCTCATAGACTTCTATACAACCAGAGGAGTCGCCCCCTGCTGGACAGCAGAGAGAATGCAGCTTTAACACATGAAGCATTGGATCACTCCAGAGGATGTCACCTGGTCCTATGGCTGAGGGTCGTACCATCATGGAGGTGTAGGGGTGTTGTTAGAAGTCATAGGGTCGTACCATCATGGAGGTGGAGCGTAGGGAGTAGCTGGGGCCTCTGAAGTGGTGCCACTTGATGCCGTTGAGCTTCCTGATGTTGTGGCCGACGGAGTAGTAAATACCGTTCAGGTTGGAGAAACCACAAGCGTCAAACCACCAACCTGATGGAGAGAGACAGAAGCTTAGCGGGGGAGACGTGAAGTCATGTGACCGTGGGGGAGTTCCTTTATAGCCTAACGTTAGCTTTCTACTAACACTTTAAACATCATGGAAGTGGTTTTCATTTGTGAAGATTAACTTAATGACAAAACCTGCAAGTATCATAAATGTTTGTTTGTCACAGAGATCATTTTCTGTATTAATCCAAAATCCAATGGAAGAATCTGATTGGCTGTTTGAGGAGGGAACCAGTGATGCTGACTTCCTGTTCAGAACTCTATAGCTTTTATTAAACAAGTATTATCAATATTGTGGAACCACCCTGGTTTACTTGTGACTCAGATTTACTATAAAATGTGTTTATCTTTAGACAGAAACGGTTTTAATTCATTCATTTGATTGTAAAATGTATTTATGTACATATATACGAGAGGATAGTGTAACTATAGACTGTTATAAGAAGGACATAGTCGTTACGTTTTGAAGCATTGAGTTCGGCTTTTTGACCGTCGCCATCTTGTTTTTTTGCAACCAGTGAACAGGAAGTGACCATATATGGACTGAGGAGGAGTGACGTAGAGACGCCGTATACGTCTCTGGTGTCGACCTGTCAATCAGTGTGTAGCCCCGCCCTAAAGCATCCCCTGCTTTATGGTCTGTTTGACTCTAAATGGAGCATCATTTACTAAATGAACATCATGCTGTATTGAAGAAGACTTGAAACTAGAGATTGAGACCATAAACTCATGTTTACAATGTTTACTGAGGGAATAAATCAAGAGAGAAGTAGAGTCATTTTCTCATAGACTTCTATACAACCAGAGGAGTCGCCCCCTGGTGGACACTAGAGAGAATGCAGCTCTGAGAGGAGCAGAGACTTTACCTCCAGTGAGCATCAGAGCACATTTGCAGTGGTCACAGTTGTCGTGGTCCTGGTCTCTGGTGCTGAATCCGGTCCCGTGTGTTGCCAGGCTGCTCTGCCTGCCTGCTGTTCCACTGTAACCTCTGAGGTACAACCTGAGTGACAGGAGACAAGGTGACGTCCACCTGCTGCAGGTAAACCCCGACTCTGGAGAGGAGCCTCATTCAGTGGTGTATCGGTGTGTATGTGTGTATGTGTGTATGTGTGTGTGTGACGGGTTACCTGTACTGCTGTGTCTCACTGGTCAGGGTGAAGCGGTCGTACTGGGAGTGGGCGGGGTTTCCCTCCCAGTCCCTCAGCTCCACCCTCAGAGAGTACTGCCCCCCACTGGTCAGAAGGTGCATCACCTCGTTCCCCAGCCAGTGTTCCCCGAACACATCGCCGAAGCCCTGAAGCAGGAGAAGATCATCATCATCATCATCATCATCATCATCATCATCATCATCATCATCATCATCATCATCATCATCATCATCACCATCATCTTCATCATCATCATCATCATCATCATCATCTCACCATCATCATCACCATCTTCATCATCATCTTCATCACCATCATCATCATCATCATCACCATCATCATCATCATCATCATCATCATCATCACCATCTTCATCTTCATCATCATCATCATCATCATCACCATCATCATCACCATCTCATCATCATCATCATCATCATCATCATCTTCATCATCACCATCATCTTCATCATCATCATCATCATCATCACCACCATCACCATCTTCATCACCATCATCATCATCACCATCATCATCATCATCTCATCATCACCATCATCTTCATCATCATCATCATCTTCATCATCATCATCCTCTTCATCATCACCATCATCATCACCACCATCATCATCTTCATCACCACTCATCATCACTCTGGTCTCTCCCCACCATCTTGTATTCTCTCCAGCTCCTCTGGAAGTCCACGCTGCCGTTGATCCTGCGTTGGAACACCGTCCAGCCTCCACCGCTCGTCTCCATGTCACAGAACACCTGCACAGGTGTAGTCCTGTTGCTGAGGTAGATGTTATACAGACCGCTGATGGAGTGACCCGCCTTGTAGACATCTGCACAGTCCCTCCACATCTGGTCCCTGAGAGGAGACCCTGAACACACACACACACACACACACACACACACACACACACACACACACACACACACACACACACACACACACACACACACACACACACACACACACCATGTTAATGAGTGTGTAGTGTGTGTACCTGTAGCCACCATGTTGTGTACCTGTAGTACTAGCCACCATGTTGATGAGTGTGTACCTGTAGTGTGTACCTGTAGTACTAGCCACCATGTTGATGAGTGTGTACCTGTAGTGTGTACCTGTAGTACTAGCCACCATGTTGATGAGAGTGTGTACCTGTAGTGTGTACCTGTAGTGTGTACCTGTAGTACTAGCCACCATGTTGATGAGTGTGTACCTGTAGTGTGTACCTGTAGTACTAGCCACCATGTTGATGAGAGTGTGTACCTGTAGTGTGTACCTGTAGTACTAGCCACCATGTTGATGAGAGTGTGTACAGACTCCATCAGCTGAGCTTGTTGTCTCTGTAGAGCCGTGTTGTTGCTGCTGGCGACTCTCAGCTGTTTCTCTAAAGACTCGATTGCTGCCATCTGAGTGCTGACGACGGACTGGAACCAAAACATTTAGTCAAAAATATAAAAAATATTACGTACTTTTGTTTTCATCAGTCCTTGAAAATGTAACTTTACCTCGTGACTTTGTATTTATTGCTTTTGGCTGATTTTACATTTTGTTTGATTAATACTTTATGTATCTGCCAGCTGAGACTTCAGATAACTGAATGAGTAGAAACAGAAAAATAAATCTTCGTACTCGCTCAGGACCGTTTACATCTATGAGGTCAGACTGAAACCTTTGACTTATAGATGCTAATGGATTCACATGAAGTAATCCTGCAGTGTACTGTACGGTATATAGTTAAATACATAAATCATCTGCTGAGGACTGTACCTGCAGCCGGTCCTTCTCCTCCTTCATGTCCTCCAGCTCTCCTTTCTGCTGAGACTCCAACTTCTGAACTTTGCTCTCCAGACGGCTGAAGGACGGACGGAGACAGAAAGACTTGAGACTCATGACGGAGCTGTTTACACCTTAAAGCACATCTACGTCTACTCTGAAAGTCATCGTGGTGCCAGTGTGCATATGTGTTGGTATGACAGATGATAACAACATGATAGGAGACATTTCATTTAGCAGACGCTTTTCTCCAAAGCGACTTACAGTCAGTAGTATGTTACATATCATTCACCCATTCACACACTGATGACAGGCTACCATCAAGCTGCCACCATCAGACTCTAACTAACATTCATCATCAGTCCACACCGATGGCCTTCAGGAGCAACTTGGGGTTAAGTGTCTTGCCCAAGGACACATCGACTGCCGAAGCCGGGTATCGAACCACCGACCCTCTGATTGGAGAACTACCTTGCTGGGCGGCTGTGGCTCAGTGGAGAGCAGGGTTGTCCCCCAATCAGAGGATCGGCGGTTCGATCCCTGGCTCCGGCAGTCCATGTCAATGTGTCCTTGGGCAAGACACTTAACCCCAAATTGCTCCCGCAGGCTGTTCCTGCGGTGTATGTGTGTGTATGAATGTTAGTTAGAGTTCTGATGGGCAGGTGGCACCTTGCATGGTGGCTCCTGTCATCAGTGTGTGAATGGGTGTGATTGGGTGAATGATTAGTAATGTAAAAGCGCTTTGAGTGGTCGGAAGACTAGAAAAGCGCTAAACAAGTACAGTCCATTTACCATTTCCTAACAAGCTACAGCAGAGTTTGATGCTTTCATGATTCTATAAATCAAACAAATAAATACGATGTTTTGATGCCAAAATCAACAAAGGAAACTTGTCTGTGTCTTTAGAAACTGTTACAAATATAATTCAATATAAATCAGTTTGATTATGCGACGACATAAAGGTTTGGGAACGATCGTGTTCATGCCTATTAAAATATGAAGCTGCTTGTTGGAGGATCTCCTGTGTTTTCTCGTTCTCTCACGTATGATTTGTTATAGTTCATGCAGAGATTCTGTACATAGCTTTTTGTTATATTTATTTGTATTTATAGCTTTTAGTCACTGTTCTGTCTTTGTGCTGCTGCTATAGCTGATTTTACATTTTGTTTGATTAATACTTTCATGTATCTGCCAGCTGAGACTTCAGATAACTGGATGAGTAGACTTTACTGATGTTTGTTGAGGAAGGAAATGCATTATGGGTGATACGATTCTACAAAACCCATGATTTGATTAGACTTTTGATTTAATATATTCTTTTCAGCAGTGACTGTGTCGTCGTAAGAACGTCTTGATTCTTTCAGATCAACAGATTATTGGTTTGACGCGCTGACATTTATCTTTTAAAATTCTTCTTTAAAAAGAGAAGCCACATGGAATCAAGCATGATATTTTTTTATGTACAACACTACATGGTCAAATTGAAATAGTGTATTTTATACGTAATAACAAAAAACTTCAGTAAACTGGGAACAAACTGTAAAACAATCAAAAGTAGGGAACCCTATAACAACAGCTGGTGTCTCAGAGTTTACGAGGTACACCTGAATGCACCATGCAGTCCCTCACAAGCTTTATTATGACAGAGAATCAAACATCAGTAAACAGAAACACCTGATGTTCTACAATCATTCAGGTTAAAATGAAAAGTGATATAAGCACAGACAGACGTTACTGTATGAAGGCATTCTGGGAAATGTAGGAAATAAGAAGATGAAGAAGGAGTGGAGGAGGCTGAGGGGAAGTTAATCACTGTGTCTTCATAAAACACGTCCTGGAATGTGTCTCATTAACATCTGGCTGTTTGACACAAATCTGTGTGTAACGGACCAGAGGTTGTAGCTGCTGAGTCCCTCCCCGCTGTCAGAGCGGCAGTAAAACAGTGAAGTAAAGATTAACACGCCGGCCATCACTCTTCCTGCCACAGCGGACTGCAGTGCTCGTTATCTCTGCAGCTGAACCAGCAGCTCAGCCGCTGGAAATGGAGTCCGGCCTGCGGTTAGATCAACACAGCGGCCAGAGGAGTGAGAGCTGACGAGGGAGAGGCAGCAGACTCAGATGGATATATGGTTCTCTGACAGAACACTCTGCAGAGAACACAACGCCTGGTGGTGGTGGGGGGGAAACATGTCTTCTTCTAACGTTTCCCACAATACCTCACAATCTGTGTTTAAACTGTGAAAGAATCGCTCGGAGCTGCTGGCCAATATCAGAGAAATAGAAAACAATATCTCATAAGCGTCTGCAGGAGGAAGCTCATAGGTTTTTTATTGATGTTACACTCATTCTGTTCTACAAGGGGACAAGGTAGACTGTTCACCATGTTCACCCAGTAGACATCCTCATCTTCTTTAAAGTGAAGTCAGTGCTTCCTGTGTTAAAGCTGCATTCTCTCTCCTGTCCACCAGGGGTGGTATAGAAGTCTATGAGAAAATGACTCGGCGGGGCTACACACTGATTGACAGGTCCACACCAGAGACGGATACGGCGTCTCTACGTCACTCCTCCTCAGTCCAAATATGGTCACTTCCTGTTCACTGGTGAGACTTTGGTTACACGAGGAGCTGAAACACCTGATCCATCTGCTGCTTCTGATCACTTCAACATGCTGACCTGCACATGAACGAGGCCGCATGGTCCGCTGTCATGTGACTGATGGGGAGTCACTGCTCGCCACAGGGCTGCGGTCTGCAGTGTGTGTGTGTGTGTGTGTGTGTGTGTGTGTGTGTGTGTGTGTGTGTGTGTGTGTGTGTGTGTGTGTGTGTGTGGGTGTGTGTAGATTAATGAGTTTGTCCCCAACTACATGCAGAGTGTTTGTGAGACTTCAGAAGTCTCACAAACAGAAGTCTGGAATTCATATTAGAAACCAAAACAGAGTAAAGAAAGCTATGAAAGCGTTATGTTCCATTTCTATTTGAACATAACGATTACATGTTGTGAAACTACAAACCAAGAAATAAAACTGAATGTGTTTAATAAAGCTAATAATGGAGCCAAAGTCAGAGCCCTGCATGTGTTCACACGCCAAAGGACTGGTTCGGGGCCTCCTACCTGTTCTTGTCTCGTAGCCGGCTGAGCTCGGAGGTCTGCAGCAGCAGCTCCTTCTCCAGCTTGTTGGTGGACAGATAGTTCTCCAGAAGCTGGATCTCCATTCTGGAGGTTTGGTTCAGGACCTGGTGGGGAGAAGGTCAGCATTAAAACCTGCTGTGATGTTACCGAGGTCAGCAGAGCGGCGCCTCGTTCACCTTGGCCTCCACCACGTTGAGTTTACGGGTCTGCTCGGCGGTGTGCGTCAGCAGGTTGGTCCCGATCTCCAGCATGGCGGCCGTTTGGTTATGAACGGCGTGTGGCGGTATGTTAGCCAGGGCCGGCTTCCTGCTCTTCTGAATGACGTTCTCCAGCTGACGAGGAAAAAGACAAGTACAGGAGAGAGTTCAACCAGACTGTATGATTGCATTAGTAAATAAGACTTTAAAACGTGAGCCTCTGCAGAAGCTCAGAATGAAACTGTGAGCACTAACTCCACCCCCTCAGAGCATCAAGTCCACCAAATCAAACATGTCAGGAGGTCTGGTATATAAAGACGCAGGTCTCTCCGTCTCTGGGAACATCAGGCGATGCCAACTCGCACTGCCATGCTGTGACCTTTGACCCCGACAAATAAATAATCCGTCCATGTATCGGTCCCTCGGACTCGGAGTCTTCAGGGTATCAGAGCCACTGATCTGCACTGGGAGCTGATAAATATACCGCCGGACCAACAAACAGACTGGTCCCAGTGGGAACGGCCAGTAACCAGTGGGCTGTTTGATGAGTCACTGGGAGGAGAAGTTCACTTCAGTCTGGATCACTTTTCTTACAGGAATCACAACACAGAGCTCTATTTGATCAGTTACTCTGTATTTATTAAGTGTTGTGGGGAGGGAGACAACCAATAAGATCAATCAATATTACATATGTTACATGTGCGTATGTATCAGCTAACAGACGTCTTTACTCAACTCTGCTGTGTTTAGTCTCCAGGTCATCATGTGGGTTTTCTTTAAGATCTTTAATGTGAGTAGAATCTGAACAAAGTGTTTCCGTCAAGCCGAAGTCACAGGGAGGCGTTTAAATAGCACGACATTTCTACATGTAATTATTAAACATTTTAGGCTTTTAAAGAGTCATGTAGCCACGTTGTTACCACAGACTGTATATAAGTAGTGGACGTAGCCGTTGTGATGTCACTCGTTGGTTTGTGGATGTTTTGAGGCCTCGAGTTCAGCGTTTTGGTCGTCGCCTTCTTGTTTTTCTGCAACCAGTGAACAGGAAGTGACCATATATGGACTGAGGAGGAGTGACGTAGAGACGCCGTATACGTCTCTGGTGTGGACCTGTCAATCAGTGTGTAGCCCCGCCCTAAAGCATCCCCTGCTTTATGGTCTGTTTGACTCTAAATGGAGCATCATTTACTAAATGAACATCATGCTGTATTGAAGAAGACTTGAAACTAGAGATTGAGACCATAAACTCATGTTTACAATGTTTACTGAGGGAATAAATCAAGAGAGAAGTAGAGTCATTTTCTCATAGACTTCTATACAACCAGAGGAGTCGCCCCCTGGTGGACAGCAGAGAGAATGCAGCTTTAAGACAGGAAGCACTGACTTCACTTTAAAGAAACTGAGGTTGCCGCCTCCTCACTACATAAAAAGTCCAGAAACAACAGAACAGCATCATGTTACAAACTTTTATTTTAAAATAAAACATTTTGGACGCCAGCCTCCTCGGGTTCTAGTTCTGTTTGTTTGACCCGTCCAACTCACATTCCTCCTGTCCAACATAACTGCTCTCTCTCTCATTTTATACTACATCACTTCTTAACAGCACATCCTGTTCATGATGCTTTTACGTTGAAGTCCGTACAGACTACATGTCCTACAAATGACACGAATAAAGCAAGAAAGGCGTTCTTATTGTGTCATTCATACGTGGGAGAGCGGCTGTTTTCTGTGGTTCCAACAAATCCAACAGAGTGAGACCTCTTCTCTTTTACGGATTTTCTTCCAGATAATCTCATTCATATTAATTCAATAATATAATAAAAGTCAATAAACTTAATATTTCTGAGCCAGGACCTCCAGTATTTGGATTCATCTTAATCAAAATAAGTATTTTAAACCAAACGGTAAAGGACTCGGATCAGGATCACGTGAGACCGCTTTACCTCCTCAGAAAGTATGTTGCACATCAACCCAGCTTCAGAGCCAAAAGACCCCATAGTTATGATCACAGATGGTCGTCGATGGCAACTCAAACCACAACCAGAAAGCAGAGAAAGTTACAAATCCAAAGATTCAAAGAGTAAACATTTATAAAATGATGGAGAACGTGTGTCAGATTTCTGTAAACATGTAAGTGAAGCACTTCATGTGAAAATACACAACAAAGACATTCAGAAATAAAAAACTGCACTTTAAAGAAGTGTAGAAGTCAGTTTCATTTTGGTGTGGATGTGTTTGTTATGACGGCTGAGTCATCTCTCATAGTGCTGACTAACGCTGTGTGTCCTTTAACCGCTGATGTTATCCCCGATGATTGACTTTATCATATTCATCGTTCCTCTCGTTGCTCCTTTTCACGACTCAATCACAGTCACTCAAGTGTTATTATGTTTAGTCTGCTTTAGTCATCGCAGCCGTCACAAAGACGAGAGACTTCAGTGCGAGTCAGTAAACTGGAACCTGGAACGAGGAGGAAAAACCACATCAGAGGTTGTGATGCAGCAGGAAGTTCATCAGATAATCAGACGACGTTCCAGCTCGTTTCTGCCTCCTGAGGAGCCGATGAACTGTGACCCAAGACGAAACGTCCACCTGACTGAAGAGAGACGGGGGGAGCTACCAGCAGTGTTACTTGCAGTATTACTTGCAGTATTATTCTGAATGTACAGATATAGGTTGTCGGTGTGAGAGAGAGAGAATTCAGATTAACTGGAGTCAACGAGAAAAGTTCAGCAGGTTCTTTTTGTTGGTCGAGTCTCTGGAGACACAATGTGCTGACTCTTTAATTGACCCTCACTTCCTGCCGTAGGAATACAAACACACACACAATATATGAAACGTCCTCACACAGAAAGTGGCACACACACACACACACACACACACACACACACACACACACACACACACACACACACACACACACACACACACACACACACACACACACACACACACACACACACACACACACACACACACACTCAGGATGCTAAACTACACGAGCTGACCGCTGAGCTCTGACGACGCAGACCGCCCCACGTACGGAGGACTTGTTTCTCTGATGCTAACTCAAACCACATGTTGGCTCGCTATGATCTGGCCCTCTGGGTGACTCCACAGAGAGGAGGGGTGTGGGGGGGGGGGGTGGGGGTGGGGGGTCACCAAGCAGCCCAGATAACAGCACTGACGCACGGGTAAGTAGCACCGATAGAGATCTGGGGTAACAAGTGCAGCACGGCTCTCTGAGTGTGTCGGGATGTGAGCGGCGGCTGAGCGGACTCTGAGGGACTGAGGGGGGTCAGGTCTGGGGGGACGGGTGAGATCCAGGTCTACAGAAAGTACTGATGCTCCAGTGCTGATTTCAACATTCAAACCATGTTTTAAACAACGAACACATCTGGTCAAAGAAAAGAACAAAGACTTTGAATGTTGTCTCAGCATGAAAATATATATCCATAACAAAGACAAAAATACATACATTATTACATTAATAAATCAATATAATAACAAAAACAATAACAAAAACATATTGTGGAGATATTTTAAATAACAGAGAATGGTTACTGAGCTAATAAAGCACAATCTACTCCAATAAAGGTTCTCCTTATGACATTCAGATCATTAATATCTCATCAAACAACTATTAAACAGATCTTAATCACAAACCAACAACCTTTAATAAACACAGTGTCTGTTTGTCATCATGTATTAATAATGAGCCACTGACCTCTTTGTTATTAATCTATTATACAACCATTAATCACAGAGTGTCTCTGAGCAGCAGAGTCCAGATGTTTCAGCTGAATGTTTCATGAAGAAGAACGAACCAACAGCCTCAGGCTTCGTTTCTGAGCAGCAGGGAAACGTTTCTGTCTCTTAGTCTGTTTTTCTCTTTGTCTCTTTGTCTCTTTGTCTCTCTGTGTTTCTGAATCTCATGTCTGCAGGTGTTTCATCTCGTCCATCTTTGTTTCTCTGTCTGTTGTTTATTGATAGATGATCAATGATCCTGAAAGATTGGTCCATGTTTCAGACATTAGACTTTCTTTTCGTTTAAAATACACAAAGACCAAAATATACAAAGACAATCTTAACCTGGGAGTTATTTAAATCGACTTAGACTTTATCTTCATCTTTAAACATTTTACTCAGTATCCGAGCTCTGCCAGCTGAGATGAAACAGGTTTAAAGTTTTGAAGTTGCTTCAGATTTCAGTTCTGCTTGATTTAGAATTTCTATTTGAGTGAAAACAATAGAATTGTTCTCAGAGTTTATCCGTCTGGAGTCTTTAGCTGCGTCTGATTTCCATAATAAGCTGTTTTTCAGAATTGTGAGCATAGTTCCATTATTTGTTTGTAGTCAATAGAGAAAGACCTCAAAGCTCTGATCACACAGAGACGCATCACAAGAACCCTGTCGCCACGTATAAGTGATATCTAATGGCGATGAGCTAGACAGTGTTTCCCTCACAGTAAACCGCATGCTGACTGTGATGAAGCCGGTCTGAGTCTCTGTGTCTGAGCTGAACACCTGCTGGACCTTTGGGACTCAGACAGGAATCCCTGCAGGAAGTCTGGAGTGATGGAGAGAGATTTGAACATTTCATTTCCTCCTACAGATCCAGCAGAGCGGTGTGTGTTTCCTTACAGAGTACGAAATACGACCCAGAATGTTTAATGTTGGGATTAAGACTGAGTGGGGGGGCAACGCAATTACTTCAAGAAAAACAACACAAACAAGACGGATGTCAAGTTTCTCTGAAGTGTTTTCAGGCAACGACTCCACCCAAAGCCAACAGATCGCTTCATCGTCCTCATCTGAGCAAAGACCAAGAATCCACACATTCATAAAGAGACACTGGTTATTAAGACGTTTCTGTGTATGGATCTCACAAACCCACTGGGATACATGTAGGAGACACATCTTAAAGGTGCCTGATCTCTGGCTCTCAACATGCTGACGGTGAAGCAGCAGCTCTCAGCTAACAGTGCTAACAAAAGCTAACAGAGCTAACAGAGCTAGCCGTGTTTCCCTTTTTAAAGGGTGGTGATGCTGTCTGTGTCGACGCAATATTCAGCTGTAACCACCCTCGCTTTTGTGGGGCACACTCACATGCACTAACATGCACTCACATGCACTAAAAGGCACGCTCACATGCACTAAAAGGCACGCTCACATGCACTAACATGCACTCACATGCACTAACATGCACTCACATGCACTCACATGCACTAAAAGGCATGCACTCACATGCACTCACATGCACTAAAAGGCACACTCACATGCACTATAAGGCACGCGACAGGCCGGCTATGTAAACAAAGAGAGGAGAAGCTCTGAGGTGTCACGATGGTTTTTGTTTAGGTTACTTCCTGTTTTATTTTGAAGTTCCTGCCCCTCGTGTCCTGTGTTTGTTTGATGTTTGGACGTTGGATTATCTCGTCAGCGTTGCTCTGCTCTCTTGTGTTTTTGATGAGATATTGATGATCTGAATGTCGTATAAAGAACCTTTAAGAACAGAACTTGAGTAAATGTTACTTTCCACTGATGATGTTCTTGATGTCTTCATCACTTTAATATTGAACCTTATTAAAGCTCATTATTAGTTTTAGGTTTAATCTGAGTGTAACAGACATCACGCGTTTCCAGCTGTTACCACAGTCAGACACATGACATCTGAGTGGACGGTAACAGAAGTGAGACTTCCTGTGCTGGCTGCAGATTAAAGGAGACGTCGCTGGTTCAGTCCTCACGGTTTCATTCTGCAGAGCTGTGTTTGTGTTTGGCCTCATGCAGCCGTCCGGTGGGAACCAGATCCAGAACAACAGGACTGACTTGGGTCCTCTGCACTGCTTTCCCACTCCTACCTCTTTTCTCAAATCAAACTTTCCCATGAAGAGTCACTTGAAGTCGAGAAAGTGATGGTTAAATCACATCTGTTTCTTGTTTCACTCTCCTCCCAACATGAACACTGGAACATGAAACACTGCTCCAACAGATTTAAAAGTACAATGTAATAAAGATAATAACAAACAACCCATTATTTTATGTGCTGCAGAAAGTAAAGCTGATTCAGGCCGCTTTAAATGTAACACATGTCATATATTATTATTATATAATACTGTAATATATTAATAAAAGACTTCTGAGCAGTTCTTTAGGTCAGATTGTTACCAGCTTTATAACATTAATCAAACCCTGATAAAGTACTTTGTTCATCAAACCTACGACATGTGATACACCGGAGAGAATTAGAACTCAGACTTCTCTCTGTCATCAGCTTCACTCAGAACTAAACTCAACTCTCGTCCAGATTTGCAACAGCGTCTCTGTTTTATTTCAACCTGAGGAGGTCGTCTCTGCAGACAAAAGGCTCCTCAGAGAGTTACAGATATAGAAAGAATGCAAACTGAGAAATAGTTTGATTGGATAACAAATCCCTGAATACCAAGTGAGGATAAATAAATGAAGGTATTCCTGCAGACTCGGGACAGAAGAACCGGTA